>NC_053168.1:111769130-111811630 GCF_016835505.1 Polypterus senegalus
AAGACCGAGTATGACTGGTCCAAAATATATGCACCAGGGTGGAAGGTTGGTCTCTATCCCCCCCACCCCCCCAAATGTTGTAACCAAACATATTCATGGATTTCAGAGATAAACCTTAATATCATTTGTGAGACAAAAACAGGATTATTCACATTATTGAATAGCAAGGAACGTGAACACTGAAGTGACCTTTTCCAACCATGCGATTCTAAACTTATCCGAGCAGCATCATTTGTGCTAATTGGTGATGCCAATGAACTCCTAGGCAAACTCGCACACCACCCCACGTTGAAATACAGAATGGCATTTTAAGACTGCCAGTTAAGCTGGCATCCCAGTAGTTGTGATTTGGGAGGAAACTAGATTACCCAGCGGAGATTGAGGCAGACACTTTCTTTCTCTGCTCTCTAGGTGTGCCTGTGATATCTGAGCTGATGTGATTAAATGCATGACTGAATTATTTCAATTTATTCGTTGTAATGTAATGCTTAAACATCAATAAAATCTATAAATGGTGCCGGACGTGTGAACTTCACAAACCACTCTTCCACCTGGAAACTGGATCATGCTTACCGTCAAGTTCCAAGCATTTTTACATTATAGATAAGAACTCTGAAAAAGGTGCTATTTACGTTAAATTAAACCGCATTGCACAGGTGCCAGTACATTACATGTAAAGGGTGAATACTTGTGTACTTACTCGTACAGAAAACAGGAACTACATTAACACATTCTTAATTTTTGATGATTTATTTCTTGTTGCATCCTTGCAGGACACTCTTTCTACCAAGTACTTTGATATTTGTGTAAACACTGCGCTTTGTTACCAATCAGACTTCTTTAAGTTGTGTCGAACACTTTCAATAAGTGCTTTCCTTAAACTGTGGGAATAATCTGCTTATTAAATTAAAGCAATACAATGTTTAAAAATGACTCAAATAAAAAAAAAATATATATATCAGTTACATCAAAAAGTCAACATGGCCTCAGCATTGGTTCCAGTAAGAACCAATTGAGATACTAAATTTCACAGTTAGGTTTTGGAATACCACACACGAAATGGGACCTGTGCTTACCCTCATTTCAACTAGTTGCTTGTTAAAGTAGTAATATTGCGACCTGGCTGGATATCAAACTCTGGTCACATCAACGTAATTGGAGGAACTTTCAGTACCATCAGAAAAAATAGACACGTGAGAAGGTGCCAACTACATACCGACAGAGACTAGAAAGAGCCAGGACTTGAGGACTCTGCAGTTGTGTGATTTAACAGTGCTAACCAGGTTATAATTTTGTCATCTTGGTCCTTATAGGTCAGTCTTTTTATTTTATTTATTCCTGTTACGGGAAAAAGTATATTTCACAGTAATATAATTTTCTCACAGTAAAAAAACATTATAATCCTAATGTGACAAATTGTAGGTACAGATCTCGTGGAAAGATTCTACATTCTACTATATAATAAGCAATGGTATCTCATCTATAATAAAATTTAAAGAGGTATTCTATATTACTAATTTTGTATTGATTCTAGTTTAAAAAGGGCCTTAGATTGCTAAAGCATTTCTGCATATTGTGAATGTTCTTAATCGTTTTTATTTAAGTAGAGCATGAACAGTACTGAAAAATCTATTCACAGAGAACATGATCCATTAACCAGTTATCAAACCATGAAATAAATAAGATGGACTAGCACTCCTGCTGAATGAGAAAATATTCTGCATTATTGATGTATCATCAAATGTTTATCATCTAGCAACTATAGACTTCATACAATAGTTCCCCCTTGTCCATATTTAAATGGAGAATGGAATTAAATGACCTTTTTGAATTGCATTAATACTGTATACTACATGATTTATACCAGATGATATTTAATTTGATTTAATAACATGATGTACTGTATCTTAACATTGTGCCTAAAACCAAAAAAAGGTTTGGGGAAATGAAACCATATAGCTTGGCTTTGTTATTTAGAGCCTTCTTACTGGGTTTGAATATAAAATGTACAGGAAAAATTTAGATACCAAGAGCCTACTGCGCGGCTCAATTGAAATTAAGTGAAACTCCACTACTGTATTTTCTGACATGGGATATTCATACAGCATCTGTTGAAAAGGCAGAAACCAACACATTAGACATTTGAAACCAGTCTGAAATGATGATGTATAAAAGTAGTACTATTACATAACAAATATAGAATATACAAGGCCTACAGAAAATATTCACCCCTTGGAAGTTTTCACATTTTTTTAACTTTGCCTTTTTGACAGTGTTCAAGAGAAAAAAAGACTTGTAATAATGAACACAGACCCCTCAAAAAGAAATCTAAATTAAGTACAAATATAAAACACTAAATAATTATTTACATACATATTTTAAAGTGACACACAACTTGTCACTGGAGCAGCCAATTGTTTTTTAAAAGTCACACAAGAGAAGTCCCATAACCCTTGTCTCTGTTTGAACTGATTGTAGTAGAAATGCACCTTACCTGGAAGGTCCAGCTTGTGGTGAATCAGAATTGTGAATTGTGGCCTAACCCACACAATGAGAGCAAAAGAACACTAAGCAGCTCCATGAAAAATTGATTGCCTCCATTCCCAGATATCGAAGTCACTGTATTTTCCTTGAAGTCTTCAATCATGAAGAAACTGAAAGAGCATGGCACAGTTGTAAATTTGCCTACAGCAGGCCTTCCTCAAAAACTGAGAGATGAGCAAGAAGACTAGTGAGGGAGGCCACCAAGGGACCTATGAGAACTTTGAAGTTACAAGCTACAGTGCATGAGAAAGGAAAGACCGGACAGACAACTACTGCTGCTTGGGTGTTTCACCAGTCACAGCTTTATTGGCAGAGTGGCAAAGACCAAGCCATTGTTTCAAAAAAAAAATGCACATGACATCTCTGCTGGAGTTTGGCCGAAGGCACATGGGGAAACTTTGAAGTCGGCTAGAAGAATGTTCAATGGAATGATAAGACCAGCTACATAGGGATGGTTTAAAAACAACAACGTTAACGTCCTGGAGCAGCCAAGTCCGAGATCTGTCTGTTTGAGAATTTGTGGCTGGACATGATGCCCATGTGACCAGACAGAGGTTGAGTAGTTTTTCAAAGGGGAATGGAAATAGACTGCAATAATAAAGTATCTATCTATCTCCAGATGTGCAAACTAATAGACATCTGTCCACACTGACTCAAAGCTGTCAGGGCTGCCAAATACTGACTTGAAAAGGTTGAATACTTATGTGATCAAATATTGTGTTTTATGTTTCTAATTAATTTAGACCACTTCGGAGAACTGTTTTTCGACTTTTGACATTAAAGAATTTTTTTTCTGTTGATAGGTGTCAAAAGAGGCAAATTTAAACCAAGTGTGATTCAATGTTGTATAATAATGTGAAAACTTCCAAGGGGACGAATACTTTTATAGACACTATAAGCAACGCTGTTAGAACTGGTAAAAAAACAGTAGAACACAATCCCTCATTTTACAGAATAAAGCAATATGAAATGGGGAATGTCTCACTCAAAATTATACCCTTATTGCAAGTACTACATTCTCTGTACATCAAAAAAAATCAAAACTTTTATAATGACTTCAGTGTTTTATATACACATTTTTTTTTTATATAAAGGCATTTTTAGATGTCACTTTGCAGACAGCAGTGACTATAATACTGCTTTACTCTTGGCTCATCGGGCTAAAAGTAGGTAAATTGATTACTCTTAACTAGTATATGCAGTCCAGTTTTACATGTATGCAGTATCACTACAGCTGATTCGCCACTTTAGCATTACCACACAGCAAGGCAAAGAATCGAGGTTGAAGAAGGAATGTAAACGTAGTCACCTGCCTCAGATTTAAGTGGAAGCCATCCCTTCTGCCATTAGAGATGCACATTTATATGGAGGTGGCAGTGATACAATCATCTGCACATCCTTTTAGGATTGGCACAATTCTGAATTTATTGGCTAGTTTCCAGTCATTCCTTGTTCTCTTATTTCCAAGATTGAAAACTTCAATAAGCTGCCGTCCCACTCCTAGTTAAGGTGTTCCCATAAGTATATAGAAGGTCAGCGCAACAATAAGCAGCAAACAGAATGGAGATGAAAATGTCTGATATGCTGCTGAAGGCATGAAGATGTCCTGATAGCTGTATATGCTAACCATGTAATCGGACACTGGAGGGGAGTCAATGTCATGCCTGGTGATTGATCCTATATCCAAAAAAACAAATAAAAATGAGAAAAAGAGATCAAAATGTGAGCACTAGGCAGTTATTATACTAAGCATACAGTATGTCTAAATTAACAACTTATCGAAACTTGGGTAATGTGATACAGTAATATAAATAGTTATTTGGAAAAAGATTTGGCAAGTGTTGGCTCTATTACAGACAGACAACTACTACCCTTTAACCAGATTTTAGTCCATCATCCATAGCAATTTTTTCTTCTTGAACCATTCAGGTTCTAATCCAGTAAGTACTGTATGTGGAGCTGAGTAAATGTGAAGTCTAGAAGAGGGGTAATCATTGGTTCTGGCAGCTCATGCTGCCTACAGATTCTAATTGAAATAAATCCTTTAATCAGAATGATCATTGTTACACAGTGTAACGTTTTCTTATTTTTAAATGTCTACCTTTTTAATAAAAAGAATTTACTGTAATTTATTATAAAACAAAGAGGCAGGTCAGAAAGTGAAGAGTTCCAATTACCTTGTATAGCTGGCCCCCAAGCAAACAAATAGTACCAGCTCAGGTGAAGATCCACAATGGTTTCCTCTCTAGGAACATAAACTGGCCGCTTGAATCTACAGGTGACTCTGTTGTTTTCAAATATTCCCTCCTCATCTCTGGCTGGGTTTCTTTTAATTTCCTTAGCCCACTGTCCAACATTATAGAAGTGGTGTATCCGAACCCTACCATTGTCATCATGCACACAGCCCATTACATCATCGCCTCCCTGAAAATAATGATGATAATAATAATAATAATAATAATATAAGCAGAACTATAGACTTGTGATCAGGTTTGATTGTGGCTTGCAGTTTAATGAAGCATAAATTATATCTTAATACATTTAATAATTAGAAAATACAAGCAGGAAAAGAAACAATGTATTAAAATAAAGAAATATCCATTATACACAAAGGAAAAAACAGAATTCCAAATAAAATCTGTAAAAAAACTATAATGAAAATAACATTACACATTCCTGAAATGTCTTTTTAGTGAAAGAGTGTATTTCTAAAGGCCTTTGGTAACTAGTACTAGTAAAATGACATCACTCCTGCAATCGCAAGAACGAACATTTTAATGGAGAGAACTCCTTTTAACCAACACATAACACATCAAGAAGTAATGTGACCGTTGTTGTCTGTAAAGGTTTTGATTTTATACCTCACCAACATATAAACATTTATATGTAAAACTTTATAGGCAATAATTTTAATTCTGAACGTCCCTACAGTTAAAGATTCAAAGTTTCATGGAGATGTATAATATACCTGTATCACTTTTTGAACTTTCAGCTTGAAAAAACAGCAGGTTTCCAGGTGAAATTAAATTTTCCATGTAAACTGTGTGCTCATTCTGAGCCTACACTAAATATCTGCAGGATGTGACCGCCTTCACTCTCTGTTTTTGGCACATCTCAGAAATCAAAGCTGACATGAAAAAATAAACTCATTCTGTTGAGAGCTAGTGCTTGCAAATGACAAAGTTATCAGTGCAGCTCACACATTTTGTTTGGCTAATTCAAGTCTTAAAACCCACCTTAATAAAAGGATAAGTGCCTATGTGTCCGTCCAGTTGCTGTGTGTGTCATTCTAAAACATGATGCATCACAAACATTTTAGTAATAAAATGCATCACATTTGTCATTTCTATACATAGTGCGTCACAAACAATAACACTGTTTTTACAAACCCCATACCAAATGGCATATAACAGAGACATATGTATTGCATGGTGCACTGCAAATCTTAATTCTGATTAGATTTCAGCCCATTGTTGACAAATGGACAGCTAGTCTACTAAACTAAATGTATAAAGCATCACCTTTAGCAACCAATGTTCTAAAACATAAGTACAGTAAAGTCAGGTCACTGATTGGCAAAGTGTTTTATATAATTACATTAGACAGCAACATAACTCCAACAAGTAGCAAAATATGGTAAACAGTGACCTGTACCGGCAAACTGCCTAAAAAGGAAATCGTATCCCGAAAGAGAAACCGAACCATGCAAGATGCTAAACCAATACTTACACAGCATTCCTTTGTGCCTCTCTCTACTGAAAAAACAACCATGTAAGACAAAACAATTACTAACACAGCAGTTCAACTGTAGATATTGATCCAATGAGACTGCCATCCCTGAAGAGGATGTATCCACCAGGTTTAGAAATTTCCTAAAGTGCTCCTTCCATATCTTTCCAATTGTACCTAAAATGTGTAAAATGTGGACACACCCTTTGTCACAGATTCTTGTTGAGCTGTGGGTGTTTGTTAGATCTTTACCCCCATGACCTGGAGTTAGAATAAGTTCACTATCAATCTTGTGTATCATAAAAGGTTACTAAAGGGGACTGGCCGCCAGAAGAGCATCCAGCCTTAAAGACGTCTGCTCCAATGCCCCTTTGAAAGTGACACCAGCCAACATTGAGGAACCTTGAACTCGGAAATGGCCATTTAAACCTGTGATAACGTGTGGTATCATGTGCAAGATGTTTCCAGTGTCACAAAGTGGACACTTGGTGGCAATATTACTCCCCTTTTCCCCAACAGACAAACACACTGGACACGGGTTAAAAGCACTAAGAATATTTTACTTCTTTTATAGTGCTTCCAAAGCACCACAATAAACACAAACACCGCTCAACAATACAATTCTCCTCCACACCTCCCAGCAAGCTCTGTTACACTCCCTCCCAACTCTGGCTCCCTTGCTGGATTTCCCATAGTCCTTTATATAGTTCTTGACCCGGAACTGCTTCTCCTCTTCTGTTCACATGATTTGTCAACACTTCCGGGTCAGATGGAGAATTACAGTTTTCTACTTCTAGCCCGGAAGTACTCCCAAATCTTGGAGACGGAAGGACATATCTAAAGTATAAGCCCTCATGTCTCCCAGCAGCGTCACCTGGCGGCACCCACGGTACCCAGCAGGGCTGTGAAGCCGAACTACAACGTCCATGATGCCCTGCGGGAATCCGGGCCATCTGGTGTTTTGGGGGAGGCAGTGTCCCTGAATAGGTGCCTTCTCCCATCTTCTCTTCGGGCGTCTTGGCCAGGTTGAGCAGCTGGCCGTCCCCTACACCAGGTATGGAGATCTGAGGCTGCAGCTGTATGTACTGCTGTCATTGAATTTGAAGAATGAGAGTTGAGCTTGTATACCCGGAGTTAAGGTAAGTCTGCTTATCGCATGCAGAGGTCTCAGTTAAGATGGCATCTTGTCTCCTTTACTAATCAAGACGTTCATGGACAGTATGCCAAGGAGCAGCTGAATCTTGGAGAGTATCCATCTGTAGACCAAAGGTATTCTGTTTATGGTCCACGCTGTTCTTTTAGCCTTGTAATGCTGTGATCTTTGGTGTAAACTGGAAGAGTTTGCGGGAGAAGCATCTATTTGTAGAGCCATAGTGCCATTGATGTCCGTGCAGATTTAGAACAGCAGTTCTAAGGTGGAAGTGTTACAGTTGTGATGGACGGCCGGCAGCTCATCCTGGCCGACACATCCAAGACGCTAGATGGCATCTTCCCTGAAGCCTAGAGGTGTCCCAGATTCCCGCAGGGCATCATGGAAGATGGAGTTTGGCTTCACAGTCCTGCTGGGTGCCGTGGGTGCTGCTGTGTGACGCTGCAGGGAGACGCAAGGATTTTTATTTGCCCTATAGCCCGGAAGTACTCCCAAGTCACAAGGATGTAAGAACAGAAGCAAATATTTCTCTTTTCTTCAGAGCTCTGCAGAATCTGTTTTCTTTGTACTATGACTATGAGTTCAAAAAATAATAGATTTTAGTGGAATCCCATTAGGGGTGCAAACCCAGAAAGACATCTGTTTATTCCTTAGTAATGTAAACTTTTAACAAGTGTGTAGCTCATTATTCATGGTAAAACAACTGACTTCAAAGTGAATTGGCCACTTAAGCTGCCATTGTGTAGTAATTTTTGAAATATACATGAATGAATCTTGAGAGAGCTCAAATATGGCAAAGTAAAATGACAAAGCCAGTGACTGACTGTAGGAAAAATATTTTTAAAGGCTAAAAACGTATAATGAAATTCAGATGGAAAATCAACAACACATACAGTACAACAACCATATAATTAAAATACTCTATATTGAGTAAGATACATTTGACTTAAAATGATAAAATGTGCCTGGTAATACACACAGTATACCTGTGTTATTTTTAATTTGGACCTATAATAAATCATTTCTAAGGTTGCAAATTTGTGAAAAAATACAAACAAAAAAAAAACCTAAATGTTTGAAATGTCATTTTAAATTTATACACAACAGAAATGAAACTCACCATCTTTTTGTCAGAAGAAAACCCTACTGCCACCCAGCCATCTGTGTCAGCACTGAGCTCAAACTCAACATCCGCACCGATTCTGCGGTAACTTAGAAAATAATCGCAAGTCTCAGCATCACAGCCTGGTTTCCCATATCTGTTCAAAAGCAAAATGAAAGCAGTAAGGAATGCTTGATTAAGTATTTGCTGCAGAGCAATATATGATTTAAGAACCAAAGCATTTAAGAAGGAAAAAGTAAATTTTAAAATTAATCCAAGAAAGCTGTAAAGCAAAGATGCCAACAGTTTTGTTAGTGAAAATACTATTACAACCAGGGTTGTTTTCGTTATGTAAACCTACCGTAGATACTCGCCTATTAGTCGACCTCGCAGATAAGTCAAGTGTATTGTTTAAGCCAAAAATTATGAAATTTGTTATAAGTCGTATGTAAATGTATGTTTGTATATAATTTGTTATAAGTTGAGGGTAAAGCTTGACAGCCTATCAAATTCTTTGAATTTCATAATTATACCCAATGTACCTGGGCCCAGACTTTCAACATTTTAATCTTTGAAGAATTTTAGTAAGCCAAAATTAAAATTCCAAAAACATTTTTATTCATTTACTTACAGTTAGAGTATTTCAATTAAATTCGTATTCAAATCCCTCGAATATAATAGTGGCCCCAAGTGTCTTCTTCAAATCCTTTAAAGTCTGACTCTTGTTGGGATCAGAGCTTAAAATCGCAGCCTGACATCCCAATTATACTGAATGTGGGTGGAGTTGTCGGGGTTTTGGGGGGTGGAGTTTTGGGATCGAGTGTTTGTTGACGGCGTGGTGGGGCTCTTGTGTTTTTGGTCTCTGTTAAGTTAAAACAGGCACCTTAAAAAGAAGGAGATAATAAAGTCAACCATTGAGCAGTCAAGCCTTGTGTGTCACTCCCTGCTGTAAATTAGGAGAAGGGAACATAGGGACGGGGTTTAACCCCAGAGCATGTTGCTCTGGCCCTGGAGCTTCACACCACTGGACAGAAGGAGAAGCTCCCCTGCGTCACCCCGACCACGGTCCGGAGACAGGCAGGAAAGGTAACACTGGGGGCTCGTCCGGGATTATTCCTGCCAGCACTAGTGAGTGACACAAAGCTTGTAAAACTGAAAGAAAATTGGTGCATTCTCTCGGTGGAGTGTGTAACTAGGAAACTGAATGGCGACAAAACTAGGGGTAGACGCTGACCTGGAAGCGGAGTTTTCCAAAGCCACCGCAATTAGCACCAACCCCTTTAGGACATCGCCCACGCAAGAGGAAACTATGTCCCACCGTTTTCCACTAGTAAACTGGGAGAAAAGTGTCGAGGATGGGATTGTCGGACGCGAACGTGAGCGCCATTGTAACCCTTTCGTACAGATGGCGTGGACCGAACTCCGAGAACATGCGGACTCGGCCACTATAAAGAAGAGAGATCCAGGCATGCCTGATGCTGAAATCGCCCAACTGTTTACCTCAGACACTGTTTAAAGAATTATTTAATGAAATTAGTGTTGCCCCGTGGATAAGTTGACTTTGTGTTTTTGAATGAATTTTAAGGCATAAATTTTTCGACTCATACATGAGTATCTACGGTAATTTTTTAGGTTGAATTTATCAGTTCTGTTTTTGCTTTTGTTTTTGTATGTTTTCTTTATTTAATAGTGTGTTTATTCTGTAATGTTGTATTATTTTAATATTGTTTGTATTAGTGTGCATTGTTTTGTTTTTTTTCTAATTGTCCTGTCACGTGTACACCCCATGAGGTATGGCCACCTGATGATGCAGTTGGGTGACTGCCCCAGCCAGTATTTAAGGAGAGCGTTTTGGTGATTTCTGCTTTTAACTTGCAATTATTGTGATTCTTAGTGGAATTTACTGTCTTTGACCTCTGCTTCATCTTATGATACTGTTATTGGATTTGTTTGCTTCAGGTTTGCCTTTTGGAAAAAACTGTTTTTGCCTTGTTTTCCACCAATGTACTTACTAACCAATTAAGAAAGACCATTGCAGGGAATATTCACTTACACACCTACACTCTCTCAGGACAGTGTAATACTCTTCTGCCTACGATCCCTATAGTAGTACATGGGTGAAGACAGACAAAATGAAAAATGATAGTTTATTGATTAATTTATTTCTGCTATCCTGGATGAGAGGTGGACATGTTTAATGAAGTAGCCCACATATCTCCATGTCCTTTTTTTTTTTTTTTCCCCAGCAGGTAAGAACAGTTATGCAACAGCTGAGCACTTCTTTTTGTGTAATCTATGTCAACAGGAACACTAAACTATGTGGTTTACTGGTACAATTATACTGTATTTCCACAAAAGAATTTGTCAATTGATTGACTGTATAAAAGAAAAATATACTATACATCATGGGATAAATTGCCTTGTGATAATGCACTCTCTGAAATATTTACTGCTACTGGCAGCAGATTCAAAAATCTTATTTCACAAAATGTGGAAGCTCTTTGTAATTCACAATGTGTGCTGCCCTGATGGCTAAAAGAAGTACTGTTTTGCAACTCACACACCATCGCCTCCCATTCCCAAGCCCAAAACATATTTTACTTCAACATTTTGAGTTTTCAACAGATTTAAACTTTTTCGCATTCCATAAACATATCTTGACCACTTTTAAAGTGATGTTTTATCAGTATGCATCTGTCTGTCAGGATATAACCATATGAACCTGATAATTAAAAAACAAGTCACTCAGTCCAGATGACGACTGGCAGCTTTATTAGCATTTGTAGGATATGGCCGACCTTTCATCCCGGCCAATACCCCCAGGCCGCCAGGTCTAGCCCTGCATGCAACATAGAGGTACCCCGAGTTCCAGCAGGGCATCATGGACAGTGGAGTTTTTCATCACAGCCCTGCTGGATACCATGGGGACCTCCAGGGGATGCTGCAGGAAGGCACAGAGACTTTTGACCCGGAAGTGATATGAGATCACATGGACTGGGGATTGGCAACACTTCTGGGTCAGGGACTATAAGACTGAGAGAGACACTAGAGCGTTGAGCTGAGCTGGGTGGCAGGGTGGCAACGTGTCTGGGAGTTGGAGGAATTGATTATTGTAGGAGTATTGTTTATATGTATGAGTATTGTGGAGTGTAGGGTGCTTTGTGCACAGTATTATATAATAAATAATATTTGGACTTTGGTGTCTGGCGTCTGATCCGAGGGTTCAAGGGAGCGATATAGCCTCCTATCAGTTTTACAATGTGTGACAATCTTTAGTATTATCACTTCAGGGGATTATGCTCTACAGAGATGATAATCTTATATTTTTGCACACATTAGCCTGCAATATTTTACATCTAAAATCAGTTTTATGGAGGGAAAGTCCTGTACTGGACACGTCGGATGTGGGCGTATTATGAAGATTCTCTTTAAATGTGGTTTTCTTGTTGGCATTGAAATAATGCATAAGCTTCCTGCTCTCTCTCCCTGGTTAGTTGGGGAGAGAATGCAGAGAGACACTTACTTCTCTCTCCGGTTGATGCAGCCATGCTCACTATGTCTCCCAAATCTCCATTTTTTATTTTTTATTTTAAGTACTGTATTTGAGTCCAAGTACCAAAAAGGGTTTTCCTGTGGCCCTGAAGTATCCCACAGCCTGCAGATTTCTTTTAACCAACTTGTGGATTTGAGGTAGATTACTGCAGTTGATGATGACTGAACCTCATTTAATCTGTCAAATCAGAAATCCACTGCAATAGTTATTGTCTTTCGAAGAACTACAGCAATATTTTAAAAAATATCAAATTTCTACACTTATTTTAAATTTTTATGCTTAATTTTAATTTATATTCCTGTTTATTCCATTGTTTCAGTGTATCTGTGAATGAAAAATTATTTCCTGCTGCTGCAGGACTGAAAGTAATACAATAACAATTTACTGCAGAAACTTGTTAAAAAATTAGTTTGAATTCTCTTTAGTTTTGCTGTTTATGGGAGTAGCATTATTATTAGTATTTATAATTAATGAATTTACATAACCTTTCCCTTACTTAATTTTTGCCCCCCCAAAAAAAAACAAACTAGCTGTTGCTGGCTTACTTTGTTGTCTTTGTGCCAATTTGAGGGAAAAAAAGTATTGACTACCTAATTACAACAAACTGCAGGTATATATTTTCTGCTTCTTCTAGACTTGCCAGTTTTAAATCCAAAATATAAATATTGTCTCTTCAACGTATTCAACCTACAGTTTTTCTCTTTGTAAACTGGGGGAAAAAGTGAACTACTAAGTAAACACTTGCAATTAAACTGATCCATTTAATCTTTGAGCCGTTACATTCGCACAACTGACCATGTGAGTGTGACTAATGGAAATAAGCAATACTGCCAAAACTAATCAGTAATTCATCTGAGGATTTTGAATAAGCACGCGTGCGCACACACACACACACACACACACACACTAATGATAGTGTTCTCTCTTACCTGAAACATCCTTTTGTTATTCCACAGTCGCTTACTTTAATCCGTGCAAAAGGATCCACAGGAGGTGCAGTAGGGAATGGATAACCTGGTGTTATAAAGAGATACATAAATAACTATATTGTTCTGGGACCTACAATAGGAAGTTGTCATGATGAAAAGGGTTATATTATCATCATGTGCACAGAACAGACACTACAGCTTATCGGAATGGAATTGAAGAAATCTAAACAAACTGAGAGGAAGAATAAAAATTACTGCCAAAATTGGTACTAATGGAAGATGTCATAAATGCGATCATTGGTAAGCTCCAAAGAATCAAAATAAAGCAAAATCGGGTGGAATCACTCAAAAGGAGTTTCACATGGTCCTTTGGCCACTTATATAGTCCATCACTAAATGGGCTTTCTTAAACAGCATGGTACTGTAGGTGTTAGCACTGCTGCCTCACAGCGCCACAGTCCTGGGTTTAAATACTGCTCATTCTCCCTGGTCACCCCATGTCAGTTGATAAATTTGTCCAGGTACTCCTTTTTTTTTTTTTTTTTCCCCCTCTGCTTTTCTTCCATATCCCAAAAGCATTCAAGCAGACCATTTAGTGACTCTAATTTAGCCTGGTATGAGAGAGAGTTGATGTGTACGAGTGTATTCAACAGTGGACTCTCTTCTGACCTGCATATGAGCCTGAACAGGCTTCAATCAATGTGAATATGAACTGGATTAAATGGGTTCAAAGATGGGTGAATGGATAATAACACTGTATACATACCCCCTACCAGCACAGTAGCAAAGGATTTGAACTTGTGACTCCTGCAAAAATAATTTGCTGCTGAAAATCTAAAGGGCACATTAAAAGAAACCTAAACCTGCACAGGAAAAAAATTATGTATCCTAATGAAACACTTCATAGGTTTTAAAATTATTGTTGTGTGACAGCACAGCATTTTTTTGCTAAAGATTTGCTGCTGCTTATTTAGCAGTTTGACTGAATAAGCAGTTTAGCATTATTATATAAAGCAATTTCTAAAACCAAACCCTTTATGTTTTGGCACACTGCAGAACACAAGGCAGTTAACAAGCTTTTTAATGAGGAGTGAATTCTGCAGAGTCCTAATTACAGAAGAACAGGGAGTGATATGTACAAATAAAAAAAATTGACTTACAATTTTAAAGTACAAGATTATAAATTCATAGTAGTGTGCAAACACGATCAGATTTCTTTTATAAGTTTATTTAAATGTGATATTTCTAAGTTGCGTGTGTTAAATAATGGACAAATCTCGCCTAGTGAGGTTACATTTGTTTAACAGTTTGACATCAGCATTTAATTTTAGACTCTGATGGAAATTATCTATTTTCTTCATATTTCACTCCTCTATTTAAAAGTACTTCAAACATTTTCCTCATCTTGCACCTTTCTCCATGCCGGAAAAAATATTGCTCAATTTCAAGGACTTGGACACCATCTCTGCAATATATAAAATTATTTAACAGTCCCTCCCTTTTAAAGATCCAAAAGGACAATGGGAAACAGATCTCTTAATCAATATATCAGAAAAGGAGTGGAAAATAGCAATGCAGAGAATTCACTTGAGCTCCATATGCGCAAAGCATACAATTATTCAACTCAAAATTATATATCGAGCACATCTGTCTCACTTAAAACTCTCCAAAATGTTTCCAGGGCAGGATCCAACCTGCAAACACTGCAATCAAGTCCCAGCCTCACTGGGTCACATGTTTTGGGCCTGCACCAAATTAACATCATTCTGGACCAAAATTTTTAAGTGCCTTTCAGAAAGCTTTGGTGTCACAATCCCTCCTAACCCATTAACAGCTGTGTTTGGTGTTCTTCCAGATGGGTTTAAAGTGGAGAAGGACAAACAAACTGTGATTGCATGCACTACACTTTTGGCACGTAGACTTATTTTGCTAAACTGGAAGAATCCTAACTCTCTCTTTCTAAGTCAGTGGGAAACCGATATTTTATACTATTTGAATTTGGAAAAAAATCAAATATTCAGTTAGAGGATCTGTACAGAATTTTTTCAAAACCTGGCAGGATCTAGTCAGTAACATTGTAGAATAAGCATTTAAAGCACCGAGGAAGCAATTATCTCCAAATTTCTTTTTCTTCTCCATTCATCTCTATTGGCCTATTAAACTCATCAATTTAGGTATGTTTACAGGCCTTAAGTTTTACTCTGTTGGCCATGCGCTCTCTCTCTCTCTCTCTCTCTCTCTCTCTCTCTCTCTCTCTCTCTCTCTCTCTCTCTCTCAGGGCCAGGGAGCAACTTGTTTTCAATCCTATTTTTTGTAAAAATTGATCTATTTGTATGGAATAATGATAATAAAATTAATAAAATTGAAAAAAAAAACTTCAAACATATATTTTTACATTTCTAAATTATCAATGCAGAGTTATGCTATTTTAAAAATTATAAGATTCCATTAACTCTGTGAATTTCAGCAGGTTTCACTCCATGTTGTGCCCAAAGAAATCTCACTACAGAGCCTTTTTCAGCCGTCTTGCAATCTCACAGCATGGCGTCCATGTTCATTTGACCTTGGCTTTAACTAGACTAACAGCAGAGCACTTACACTGTGAATGTTCGAATTACCTATAAGCCATTGTGAACATTTTGTATTGTTTCAGTTTTTATTTGTTGCAGTTACCAAATAATTTTTAAATTGCCTTTACTTTTGATCTTTGTACAAATGTTTGAATTTCTTTGAAATATAGGAGAATGGATTGGTGTATGGATGTAAATCTCAATCACGAACACCTTTTTCTGAACCCAAAATAAGAGAATAAAGAAGGTTAGCTGTTTAAACAATTAGAGAAATCAAATGTAAAACTGACCTACTGATTTGTGAAATCGGTTGGAAAGAAAACTTGAAGCCACAGTGGGGCACTGGACTAAACTGGAGATTCCTGCCCTTTAGAAAATAATTTTGAACTTTTAATTTTCTTAAACTTCATAAATGTCATGAAAGGTCAAAATTTTGCAAAATATGAATATAAGCTCGATGAGGTTTGTAGAAGTGTGACTAAGGATGAGTAGGTACAATCGTGTACAAAGTCCTGGATGTAGCTAACAATTCAG
Organism: Polypterus senegalus; assembly: GCF_016835505.1. NCBI lineage: Eukaryota > Metazoa > Chordata > Cladistia > Polypteriformes > Polypteridae > Polypterus > Polypterus senegalus. Next base: position 111,785,242 of record NC_053168.1, read on the forward strand.
ATAACTGCAAGCACATCACCAAAGCATTTCACAGACTGATTTGGCAGGATCCAATATTCAAAGAGAAGGAGATGGAGTAGTGCTTGAGATTCCTCCACGAGATACCGTTCGGTCTTGTTAATATACAGTTGATGGCACTGCACCTTTCTCCAGATATCGGCCCCACTGAGTCAATGAAGCAAGTATTTCATTTACTGGAGTAATGTAACTAGTGGTGGTTTTATTAAAGTAGGTATTGCAAAATAATCATGAAATAAATGTATTTATTTGTGCAACGTGCCTTGTGTGAGTGCATGTCGACATCCATTAAAAATTGGTTCCAACTTGTATTTGTTTAATTTCTGTGTGAGTACCTATATTTCCTGAGTGAAGGGTGGTGGCCAAATAAGACTGATGTTAGTCCTTGATCTTTTGTTAAGCAGGTGGATGATTTCAGATTCTTCCAGGGACGCAGCTCTCTGTGCCCCAGAAACTCCCACATTTGTTGGCAGTGATTTAGTATTGTTTTAGGTTTTTTAATCTAATGTGAATGGATGATCGTTGTCGTACTATTTCACATTCATGCCAATGGTTCACAATTCACACCTGCCATTAACGTAATTACAGGTAAGTTAGTGTGACTTAAGTGAGATGGCAACTTCAACAAGAACTTCAGAAATCGAAGAAAATTTGGTAATTTCTTTTAATGAAACATCATTCATCAATCATTCACTTGAAGAAGAAAAAAATAAAAGAGCTTGGACTGGACTGACCTGACTTAAGAATTTAGCAGCAGCCAAGTGATCAAGGACAAGCTTACAGCCAGGACTTTTTCCTGCTCTTGTTATGACAAATGGAGTTGGCTAACTGGATATGGTGGAAGTAATGTCATATTTTGCTTTCCCTATTTGCTGTTTCAAAGTGTCACAGTTTTATGGACAATGACGGAAGTATGAGACCTAAAACATCTTTCTGAAAAATGCAAGTGGCATGAAAGTAGCTGCAGTCATCTAGAACTCTGGAAATAATAGTGGAACGCGCTTGGGTCTGAACCTGAGATGGGCCAGCTCTGCAGGTGGCTGAAACCTGTCTGAAGAGGATATGACTACCTGGAGAAGCTGGCATAAACACAGCTCTGCGTTTGCAATGTTACAGCACTTTGGATGTATCTCCTGGCTACTAACGTCCACCTGCCCTGATGAGTGGTCGCCAGGGAGCCTTGCAAGGCTGGAGGATAGGGGGCATAAGAGTTACCTCTGAGGCACAGAGGGGCAGACAAAGGGGCAAGGCAGCTTGGAGATGCCACTAAAGTGCTCACTAAGTGCTGTGTCTACAAATTCTGATCTTGGAGCCTCTTTTACCAGCTTTTCTGGTAGGCCTTTGAGCAGTTGATCACATGTATGAGACATATGTTTGTGGTTAATAAGATGGTGGTGTGCCTTGAGATGATTTTGGTTACAAAAAGTGTGCTGCTAGAGAAAAAAAGGTTGGGAAAAACTGGTGTAGACAACAGTATGAGGCAAATTTGTTTAGCAGGCTTAGTGAAATGACTCAATTTAGGCAGAAAGTAATTGAGACATTTTCAGGTCTGATGGAAAGGAGGGCAAAATATATGTTAAAGGAAATATAGTTATACTGATAGTAAATGCAGATTAAGATTTAGTTTGGACTTGTCCTGTGAGTGTAGTACAAGATAGGTTTTTTTTGGGGGTGAGTTATGTTTTAAATTGTGGGGGTCTGTGGATCTTACAATAATGTGAATTAGTGCCCAGGTGTGGTAAGCCTGTCAAACCTGCACAGGAAACGGCAAACTGGTAGCAAGTGCAGAATAAAATTAGGGTGGGGTTGACTCTGTGGGTGTGCTAAATGATAAACTGTGATGCAAGACTTGAGAAAAATCAGTGGACTAGTGATTGTATGATGTAGATTTATGGAATACGGTGGAAATGGTCAAGGACTGGGCACGCTATTAGCAGAGCCAGAATAAGATTTGGATTGGATCTATGCTATGGATATATGTTATAGGACAGACTGAAGTCCACATTATTGGAAGATTACAGAGGTAGGGAGTGTGGACATTTATGGGATGGGCTTTGCCGAATGGGGAGCTGGGCAAGTTGGCAGAGGATTGGGCAATTTAGAGACAGGTGTATAACATTAGTGTAGCTGGTGCACCTGTTCCTTTCCACATTTATAGGGCAAGTTATGGAAAGAAAAAGGAGATTGTAGATGTCATGGACTGAAGTTTTGGAGCAAAGTAAAAATGTGGAAGCTGGCATCAGATTGGGAAGCATGGTGAAAGCTATAATACATTTTAGCCTGGATTTGTCGAATGGGTCTTGTGCTGGACAGGCCAAGATGTGCATTGACACCACGAGAGATGAGAGAATGACCAGATAGATATGAAAGGCACTATATAATAAGTGCTGCTTCAGTTTGTGCCCCCAAAAACTGCAGGACCGCCCATAGTGTTTTTCTGTTTGTTTTGTTTTGTTTTTTTTTTTATTTTAACCAGCTGCCACTGAATGTAACTTCTGATCATCATATAAGCTTGAACAGATCCAGCCATTGGCACCCTCCAGGACTGAGCTGCCCACTCGTGCTAACAGTCCAATGAATGGTGCTCTTTTAGTGAGATGGAGAATTTCAAGCTCTTCTTCACACTTGTACCAACAATGAACACTGTGTACCACTTCCAGTGCTCTTTAGTCTAATGTCGAAAAGCAAACGAATACCAGCCCTCTATTGAGATTTTAATCACAAACGAGTTAGGAATATTCTACAGACTTCAGGAATTTAATCCGCATCACGAAAACCTTTAGGTCCATAACACATCATGACCACATTTATGAGTGAACAACAAAAAACCCAAATAATTTTACATCCCATTTTAAAATACCTTCTCTGTAATTAGCCGGTCACAAAATAGAAACCCTCCGACCCGCTCCTCCTGGCCTTTTCCCAGCGCACAGTCGCCAACTGCAATTATGCTAGGATCGCAAAGGCGGCGTTAGCATCGCGCACTCGGCTTGGCTCACCTTCTTGGCTTAGGTATCGGGATTCGAAGAGCTCGGCGGCGAAGGTGCTGTAAGAATCTTGATGTGGCTCCTCGAAGGTTGGCTCTCCTGGATCTCCGTGGCCGCTGCGGGGCGCCCCGTCTTCGGCCGGGTTACCCAGGGAGCCTCCGACGCGTAGCAGCAGCAGAAGCGGCAGGAACATGGCCAGTCGCGGGGACAGGGATGACAATGACGAGTCCGGAGAAGCGAATGAAGGGGATAGGGCGTCGTCTGCTGCTGCACTCAGCCCCACATTGCTTTGGCCATGGCCTAAACAAAAAACAGACGCTCAAACAGCAGCATCTCTCCCTTCACAACGTCACGAGCAGGAGGCTTCGCGAAGGCGACAAACTGATGTCCGCGTGCACGCGCAGCGCGCCGCCGAGCTCTCGGCCTCCTGGCTGGCTTACTCCCGCTGTGGCGCTTCCCGTCCGGATATTTTTATGTAAATTAAAACGGACATGCGACGATGATGTCCGAGAGGACAAATTATAAATGCAAAACAACCATTTCTATAGGTGGAGCCTTTGCCACACTCAACATATTTACGTGCGTTGGCTAGGGGGCGTTGGAAAATAAATGCATTCTAGAACACCCCCGTGAGGACTGAAAGTCATATGTAGATTGCATTGGGTATCCTCACTTAAACAAACTCGGTTATCTAATATGATTGATTATTTAACATCCTAAAAAGAAACTGGCTGTTTTAAAGATGTGGGAAGAAAAAAAGTATTACACAAGAAGTGCGTAGGGATTCGAATCGGTGTTAGCCAGCGACCAACCTGAGTAAACGGAAAGCAAGAAAGTCTCAGAAACGGAACCAATAAGTGATTTAGGTTAGAACTGAATAAGACTTCACGAGACCCCGTGTGAGCTATGGCGAGAATTCAGTTGTGTCGCGTTATATATGTGTGAGCAGTCCGGGTGCTCTCTGATATTGGAACGGAAAAGGGTGAGGCACAGGATTTGATGACCAGTGCGACAACCTTGTTCTCTGTCCGGCGCCCTGTGTCCGCAGCTACTAGGCTGGAACTAAACGACATTCAGCGATTTGCCTTGGTTAAGCATACAGCAATAAAGATCTTAAGTGCTTGCATTGGGAAATATAACATTAATTTTAATTCGTATGCATATAGCACACAGTTATACCTTTCTTTTAGACCAAATGCCGTTTATCTGATGGTGTCATTTATTGTGTCAGTGAGTTAATTAAAGGTGTGGATCGATGAGAACTACTTGTCTCTGAAAACAGAAAAAAAGATGTTATTTATGGGTTGGGGTGATGATGACTGAGACATTTTGTCACATTTTCAACTGGTTTGATTCAACCATCGGTTTTACAGAATCGGCGCTATTCTAAGGTCTTTTCTTTGACAATAGCATGTCATTTAAAGCATAAATTATAAAACTATCCAAAAACGTGTTTTTTTTATCTTAAAAAAATGTTGAAAAATTAATGCTTTCTAAATATCATGTATGTTGAAAAATAATTTTGTACATTTATTTCTAGTAGGACTGTCTACTGCAATATGTTATTCACTGGCTGTTGAAATAGTTGTTTATGTAGCTTTCAGTTAATTCAAAATTTTGCTTCAAGAATTATTACAAGAACGAAAAAGTACAAACACATAACACGGGTTCTCAGGTCCTTGGTCCTTGCTCCCAGTAAAGCTTAGAGCTGATTAGCTTTAAATGGCCAAGCTTACTTATTTAAATGTATCAGAGTTGGGAGTAATGTGGTAATGATACTTTTTTTTTTTTTAATTTATTAAAAGCAAGAATCATTTCGTACAAGAAAGTCAAACTTAACAAAACTAAATTCAATTCTACCTCCACCTAAGAGAAAGAGCCAGAACAAAACTTTGAGCAGAAAAGTGGGATTAGAATCCCTTTCCCCCCAATATAAAAGTTTATCATAAAATATTATTGATTTATTAGATCCTGCCAGGTTTTAAAAAAGTTTTGAACAGATTCTCTAAGTGAAAATTTGGATTTTTTTGCAATTTCAAATTGTAAATAACATCAGTTACCCACTGACTTAAAAAGTTGGGCTATGATTCTTCCAGTTGAGTAAGGTAAGTCTGCATGCTAATAGTGAAGTAAAGGCAGTTACAGTTTGTTTGTCCACCATTTTAAGCCCATGTGGGAGTCCACCAAACACAGCTGTTAATGTATTAGGAGGGATTGTGACTCCAAGGCTGTCTGACAGGCATTTAAAGATTTTGGTCCAGAATGACGTTAATTTGGTACACGCCCAAAACATGTGGCCCAGTGAGGTTGGAGCTCGATTGCAGTGTTCACAGTTGCCCTGGACACATTTTGGACAATTTTAAATGAGATAGATATTTCAATAAAAGATTTTTAGTTTAATAATGGAATGATTTGCATATATGGAGCTCAAGCTAATTCTGTGCGTGCCTGCTTTCCACTCCTTTTCTGAAATGTTGACTAAGAGATCCTTTTCCCAATGTACTCTGGGATCTTTGAAGGGAAGGGACTTTAAAATGTTTTATATATTATAGAAATGCTGTCTGAGTCCTCAAGAGTGATCAATATTCCTTCTGAAATAGTTGGGAAGCATGGAAAATCGGGTAGATTTTGTTTAGCAAAGTTTCTAATTTGGAAATAAAGGAAAAATTGTGTTGACACGTTATGTAATAGTATTACTTTATGTCAGATGTAATGCAAGTACTTTTGAAAAGTCCACCTTAATAAAAGGATAAGTGTGTCTGTTTATCTGTGTCCATCAAGTTGCTCTGTCTCTCCAATTCCAGTAGATCTCACATCATAAACATTAACACTGGTTTTACAAAATGGCATATAACAGAGACGCATGCATTGCATGATGCACTGCAGACATTAATATCAAGGTCTCCGTTGATTATTTAGATTTCAACTCATCTAAGATGGGAAGCACAGCTAGTAAGTAATAATATTACCATTACCTTTTCAACAGACTACTTAAAGTCCACACTGATTTTCGTTTTCCCAATGTATTAGCAACAGTACCCAGCAGACACTGTACCTTTTACTATTTTGTTATATGCAGTCATCAGTCACAAAACAGTTGTAACCCAACAAAATATAGATGTCAGTGCTCAAAGCAAGCCTGCTATTGCACCTTCTCTGTTACAAAAACATACTGCTTTGTATATTGTGGTGGACTTGCAGCATGTATCTAGTCTGGAGATTTGGGAATACTCTGGTCTAATTTAAGAGCGATAACTTAATAATAAATGTCTTTTATTTATTTATTGCCTTGTTGTCATTATATTGAATATAGATATAATTGGTATTGCATGATTGCCTGTGAGGGCACATTCAATTCCAGATGTGTCCACAAACATTGTATTATTTTCATAAAACTCTGCTAAACCTCATCTTTAGCCTGATATGAGCCAGGTGAAGATGTGATGCTTAGTTGGCTCGATTACCAAAAGGGATTTAGCCTAATCCTCTTTGGTGTAACCCCCCATCATTGGAAGTAAAGCTTACTCGCTAAGCTTGCTTTGTGGAATTCCTCCCTCTATTTTATATAAAAATAAACAAATAAAGTTAGATAAATAACAGTATTTCAGATGCATCTTGAATTATACAATAGATATATTGTGTCAGTCAAACAAACAGAACGTGTGTATATATATATATATATATATATATATATATATATATATTCATCCATTTTCCTAACTTGCTTATTCAAGGCCAGATTGCTGTACAGCTATAGTGTATCCCAGCAAGCATCTGGCACAAGGCAGGAACAACAGCTGGACAGGGCGCCAGTCCATTGCAGGGCAAACACATATATAAGATGAAAAAAAAAAATCACTTGGAACAAAACAATACCCATAAAAAAATGGTTTGTGTATACTCTTGTATAATATTTAGTCAACAGAACATACTATAAGAACAGTAGCAGCTCCTCATCAGCATTCCTTGTCATTTTGTACCTGCATCTGATTACCTCTTTTCTGATTTATAAGATCAAACGCCACAGATAAAATGATTATTTTAAAAGAATGACGTGAAAATAGAGAGCCTTTGGTATTAATATTCAAAGTGAAAAGCTAATTCTTTCTGAATCTCTCTATTATAAAAAAAAATCCTGTGGAATGAATGACTAGGAGACAATGCGTGATCTTCACGTTAATATTATGAAAGACAAATAAAAGAACCGCAAGATGAAAGAGAATGGGCAAAAAAAAAAAAAATCAGTAGTGTAAAGGGAAGCAGCACACAGATACAGGTGTCTCACTGCATATAAAGTGTATAAAGGACAATACGTTATAACTGAAACGTCGACGAATAAAAGATCGTAGTAGCGCAAAAAAAAGGAAATTCATCATCAGGACCAGGTGTAATTGAAAAAACAGCAGGACAAAGAGAGGTCAGAAATAAATGGAAATGAGCAGAAAACAAAATCTCTTCGCATTCGCATCATTCAATGCACAAAACTTAATTTACACAATAATAGAACATACGCTATGACAATCTGTGGACCCGCAACAGTTAAAGCAAAGACAAGTTTAATTTCAAAGAAAACACAATTCGGTCAGGTGTATATTTATGATCATGGAGAAGCAGAGACACAAAATAGCAAAAAGGACAGCGGCTGGACAGGCTTTAAAAAGATCGAAGGGCAACGTGTCTGCGACAATGCACGCAGCGTTAGGGCTCATTTATACTTCACGCTCAGAACGCGTACGCGCCCGTATCATGGCTGCCACGCGTTCCCAGCGTTCATTTCACGCGTCCTCTGAGCAGGTCCTCAGAAATTAACGCAACGCGTGCGCGAGTTGCAGTACCAGCAAAAAGTCGGGGGGTGCAGTGTGCTAAAAGTCGGAACGTGACGTCAGAGTCTCTGTTTACTATCTACATGTGACAGCAAGCCTCTATGGAGATCATTCGGGGATCGATGTGCGCTTTGCTGTTTTGATGAATGGTTCAAATACAGCGCTATACATTATGTAGTCGATGTGAAGTTGCAAAAAAAATAGACGGCACAAAAGATGGTATGTGAGACTTTTAAAATGTATCGTGTCATTTATATATGTCTTTTTTATTTTTTAATTTTTGCAACTTAACATATACAGTAAGTGGCTTATATTTGAGCCACTGAGAAAAAATAAATGACACGGTGAAAACGTGTATTTTGTGATTAAAGTGGAAATTTCGGCTTTAATCTCGAAATGTCCACTTTAACCTCGTAGTTTACTTTATCATTAAAGCAGACGGTCGTAAACGTCATCCCAGTTTTTAATCGCTGCGAGCTTCTTGGACCTGACAGCAGGTAAAGTAAAACAATAAAAATAGATGGCACAAAAGATGGTATGTGAGACTTTTAAAATGTATCGTGCCATTACGATCGATAATATGCGACGCTTGAATATAAAAGCACCACAAATGCATCTGTATGTCGGCATTTTGCTTCAGCAGCGGAAAGCAGCAATAGATCGCCAAACAGAACAAATTAAATGTATGATATTCCAACTCTCTGCACATTTAGAATCTTTAGATTTATACTTGATATCACTTTCATGATGAAATGCATTAAAATGTGTATGTTACATTTTACATATAATTTCGTTTAAATAATGATTACTGTTAATAAATACACACATGGGGGTGTCACGGTGGCAGAGCGATAGCACTGCTGTCTCGCAGGGAGTTATGTTGCTGGTATTCCACACTGTGCTCCGGTTTCCTTCCAAAGATATGCAAATTTGGGGATTTGGTGCCGCTAAAATGACGCTAGTGTATGTGTGTGCTTGTATTCACCTTGCGATGAGCTGAGGCCTCGTCAAGGGACTGTTTCTCACTCGTGCCCAATGCTTCCTGGAATGGACACATACATCCCTGGATTTGTGGATTTAATCAATAAACATCCTTTTCAGAGATATTGCGGTAAGGTGTTATCGGAATTTAATAGGTGATTTAGGCAATTCACAACACAGAGAAGCTGAACATGTTCTCACCGCGATAATATCTCGCACTGCCACCTGGTGGATTCCTCCAGATTTACGTAAAGTGCGCGCAAGTATAAACACTACAACGCTTGCGTAGCAGGAGCGTCCGCTGCAGCGTCGGCGTCGTGTGAAGTATAACTCCCCTTGTACGTCCTGCAAGAAAGAATTTAACCACGGCCGGGGCCAGAAATAAAGGACAATTATTGTTTTTACAAAAGTTTTTAAAGTAAAAGTGGAAAATAATGCATATGTAACAATTCCCATGAAAATAACAATCTCTTTGAATTGTATATTGCCTATAATTGCATATTATGTGATATCACCTCATGTGAAATTCTACTCCGTACTTCAAGAATTTTCATTTTTATATTGTATTGAGGATTTGTTCTGTACTGTGTATTGTACTGTATTGTATTAACCCCCTTCTTTTTGACACCCACTGCACTCCCAAACCTACCTGGAAAGGGGTCTCTCTTTGAACTGTCTTTCCCAAGGTTTCTCCCATTTTTCCCTACAAGGTTTTTTGGGGAGTTTTTCCTTGTCTTCTTAGAGAAGGCTGAGGGGCTGTCAAGAGGCAGGGCCTGTTAAAGCCCATTGCGGCACTTGTGTGATTTTGAGCTATACAAAAATAAATTGTATTGTATATCCGGTAAACCAAACACGGGGGTGGGCGAGCAAAGCGAGCCCCCTAGTTATTCACAAAAATAAATTAGAAGTTGTGTCTTTCTTGGACTATAGAATAAAATGTAAAAAACTGCTTAAAGTGTCAAATTCAAAGCAAGAATTAAATACTGATTGTTAAACTGGTTGAAAAAATACAATGTTCAGTTGCAACACCTCATCGTATCAGACATTTTACACCCCGAAATAACATTACTTAAATACCCTTAAAGTGAAAGCATGTTATTTGCAAGTTCGTTAACAAATGTTTTTTAATACATCTTCAAGATTAAGTTTTTACCTTATTTTATTGTTCTGTGAGGAAATGTTTCACAACATGTTATCATTATGAAAGTTTTAGATTGGTGTATCAAAATACAACATGACACCGTGCTTTATACATTTGTTTGACTGCAATGCAGGAACTAAACCAATGTTGCTGACTTGTGCTCTTGTTATAGTGACACTCATTTGGAGGACTTGGCTTCAGGTGATTAACGGTTATATTTTCGGCGAAGACAACACAGTGGTCAATGATCCAAGCCTCACAGCAGTGAGTTTAGAATTGGTTTCTGGAGTCTGGATCTTCTTCAGTAAGACTGAATTTCTATCTTTATCCCAGATATGTGCAAGTTAAGATGATTGTGGGCATGAATGTGTCTTCTGAGGGGCTGGAGCCCCATCTACAGTAGGACTGAAACTGTTCTGCCACAGATGAAACTTGTAAGTCACAAAACTAAAGAAGATAATGGACTGGGACATAAAATCTTAAACCAAAGGACTATCAGGAATCAAAAGCATACATTAAACAATAAAATGACAAAGCCCAATTGGCAAACAATTGTGATGTGTGGCTCACAGACTTGAACAATATTGAAGGAGGCAAGTGCAGGTTTCTGGCAAAATCAACTTTATTGTTGTCATAAAGCTATCCAAACGGGAGCTGTCTCTTCAGCACACACAAAAACCAACCCTGCACGCAATGACGCTAATGTCAACTTGTACTGGCACAATTCTCAGATTAGAACAGTAGACATATTTCCAGCACAAGTGAGAAGACAGGCAGTGAGCACACTGCCAGGTCAGGGGGTGGTTTTAAAGTGTTCCCTGCATTGTCCATTGGGCAAGAAATGCATTACACGGAGAGTCCATGAACTTGCAGTTGCACGACAGGTGGACAAGCAGTCTTTACCTACGTTAACAAGTTTCGGGGGTCTCAAAAATCTCACACAATAAACAAGCTTTAAAGAACCTGGCCAACATTTGCTAAAACCAGAATTGTGAAAGGTTTTGGATTGTAATTGGGGAGCAAATTTAATTATCTACTCATGGTTTATGTCATATGGTGAGACTTCTATGACCTTGGTCCCTAAGAACACATCAACACATTATGGCAATAAATGTATTTTGCTGGGGTCAGCCATTTTAGACAAGTGTCATATAATCACCATAAAAGTCAGATTTCCCCCTGGAGACAAATAAAGTTCTATCTATCAATTGATCTGTTTATTTACAGCATTTATCTAAAACCATTAAATTAAGTCTCAAATCAAAATGTAAGTACAAAATGAAAATTAAGTTGAATCATACATGTTTCAAAACCTTCAAAAAATAAGTATTAGATCTCAAAGAAAAATTTTACAGAGCTTCAGGCCATTCATAACTGGATCTTGTATTGCTTCCTGAATAGCTTTCATTGCATCACAGCCCTGATTTGGATAGAGTTCACAAAATTGACGTATTTGCCTAATGTCAAGGGATGGCCCACTCGAGCATTCAGGCACAATTCTGTGACCCTGGGAGAAGGTGTAAGGAGAGGGAAATAGAATGACAGAGCCCTACAAGCTACAGGACAACCTATTGTATGTAACAGGATGAGAATATATCACCAACGGGTACCTGCTTTGTATACAGAAGAGCACCAAGAGGTGGTTTTCCCTTTACATGTCATGTTAACTTGAGGTGTTTCTTGTACAGTGTTCCTGGCAACCGTTCAGGCCAAACAGCCATGCCGAAGTTGTAGGTGTCAGAGGAAGCTCCACTTAAATGGCCACAGAACTTTGTAAGACACACCCTTGGACTGGACATTAACATCAACATTTGATGGAAATTACTAAGTTTGGAAAGAATTCATTGTCAGTGTAAGGACAGCCTTAGTGGGAATGAATTTTATTGTGCTGAGATGAACAAACAAGCGTCCTGGAAATGATGACGCATGTTTGTACTGTAAGACACAGGTAGGCAAGATGTGTGCTAATTTTTTGTATTGTAGTTCTCACCCTTCCTTATGTGTCAAAGTGTTTTAAACACATATTTTAATTTGTAAAAACAACAAAAAATAAAAAGTATCTTGTGAGACTCCAAATGATGCATGTAGGGAGTATTATGGGGAAAGGACATTCTTCTCTGATTGTTTTATTCCTTAATTAAGATCCAAAGAGCTCCACGACCAAGATGTACAAAAAAAGTCAGGAGGTACACCAGAAGAGTTTGAATAAAGCCTTTAAATGTATTATCTGAATCCAACTAAATCTACAGACTGAGTCCCTTTAGTAATTTAGGTGTATGTAAACTAGTAGTAATAGTATAAGTAATATTGACACATGTAGGAATAAAGTGAAATACTTGCTTGCATGTCCGACCAATATGCAACACAGCACCATGATATCAAGCATGGAATATACATAACTCCTCCTTCATTTAACAGAAAACACATTTCCACTCATCATCATCATCATAATATGCCATGTCTTATGTCATGGAAAAATCATGATTTTCCATCTGTTTCTATTCTGGGAAGTTGTAATAAATAAGCTCCTCAAAACTTTTACCTGCCCAGCCCTTTATATGCCGCCTGAATGTCTTGTGCTGTTGGTTACAAGTTCTCTTTTGATCAGTTATTACTATGGCTGCAAAACTTCTCCTTCCTCAGTATATGCTCTGGAAATTCCAACTGGCATCTCCTGATTCATTAGATCAGTTCTCTTCTTGCTCAGGCTTTTTGCAGCTTTTTCTCATCTGTTCCTCTGTTCGTCCATGAGATTTTCAAGATTCTTCTCAAAAACCACATATCTACAGCTTTGAGTCATCCCTCACTTTGCTTTAAAATTCACCAACATTCGCTTCCCTGTGCTGGTGTGGAATGAATGTAGTGCTGCAACATTCTGAACCATGTATCCAAGGAAATAATATTATTAATTAGTACCTTGCTCAAACTTTTAAATGTACATTTTGTAATTCCAATCCTTCTCCTAATTTCACCATGAGCTCTACACTCGAATGTTTTTATGCTTCCTAAGTAATTGCATGTCTTTTTTTGTTAGCTACAGTACATTCAGTTAGCTTTTTTGTATTTCTTCTTTGTGACAGTCATTCCTTCAGTTTCCTTATGCAGCTGATAGTCAATCCCCTCTTTGCTATTTCTTCTCACAACTGTCTGTCTAATATTTCTTGGAGGTTTTCTTTAGGGGCAGCTTTCAGCACTATGTTATCAGCATATTTATTTCTCATAAAATCTGCTCACCATAAAGGTTGAATAGCTCAGGTGAGAAGGAAAATCCTGCCTGACTTCCCTCTTAGTTGGAAGATCTCATTTCTCATTGCTGCTCTTTTTTCCCAATGCAGATATTTAATTATTCTGATTTCCCATCAATATTCAACTGCTGAAGGATTTTCATAAGCTCTTCATGTGTCACCTTATCAAAAGTGTTAGTATAATCAATAAAACATACGTAAAGGTCTCTCTGGCCCTCTGTGGCACATTCACAAATCATCCTAAGGGTAAAAATTGCATTTTGTGTTCCAGTATCTTCGATAAAGTGACATTGCTCTGGTTTTTCTTTCTCTCATCATGGTGATTTATATAGTAGAACTTCTGACAATATGACTAGTCAGATTAATCGTATTGTGTAACCTGCATTCAGTTGCTCAAGGGCAGTAAAAATAATGACTGACTTGCTAATTTCTTCAGGTACTTTCTCGCTATCGTACAGTATGTTCATTCAGCAACTCTGTCTACATTTCATTCCCAAAATCTTCCAATGCTTGAATAATTTCTAAAGCAATGCCACCTGATCCTAATGACTTGTTTTTTTTTTTATTATCTTTGACTTACAATATCAAGAAAAGCCAAGCAAAATTACAATGGGCCACTCATGCTGTTTGTAAATGTTAGTTTCTCATTTCTTGTGTCTTTAAACAGCTCATGTTTGTATTCTTACTGTCTACAAATTATATTTGCTTCTTTCATGAGTGTCCATCCAACTTTTACCTTCAAACACCCAGTAAATGTATGCAAATGTGTGCATGCTTTTGTCAGACACAGTTCCTGCACTCTCAGCTCTTATAAATGTTTATGTTTTCCTCACTTTAAGTTCCCAAGAAAATAAAAGAAGACTTATAATATCCAAATCTTATTGAGGAATTTCGTCCCAAAGGGTTATCAACAGAAGAAATGAGTAGACGGGCAATCCTAGTACAGAGAAACAATGAAGTCAAACAAATTAACATGAAAATTGTCGACCGCTTACATGGCAGATTGGTTAAATGTGATTCACTAGACTATGCTAAAAACAGTTGGTGGTGATGTTGCAGAAGATGAAAACATCAAATTGTAGTATCCCGTAAAATATCCACAACTGTTAACACCGTCCGGCTGAATTACTGTTGAAAGAAGGATGTATCGTAATTTATGTATGAGTGATGGGCTATACAATAGGACAAGATTAGTTGTATTCAGAATTGATTGAACAATTATGACATGTACAATTTTAACAGGCGACAAAACCCAGGAGTGTGTGTGTGTGTGTGTGTGTGTGTGTGTGTGATAGTTGTGCCTGGGGTTTGGGTGTCGGTACAACCCCTGCAGGCTGGAAAGACCAGATCTTTTAAGCAAGCCGGAACTACAATACAATACAATACAATTTTTGTTTATAAAGCACAATTTAAAAACAACCGAGGTTGACCAAAGTGCTTTACAACACTATTAATAAATACACAGTAAAAACAGACACAAATTATAAAACATGATATCACACAAGCTGTAAACACAGGCGAAGTTCCTAAGGCCAAAAACACAGAACAGTAGTTCAAGAGATGTTGAACGCCAAGGAAAATAGATACGTTTTAAGAGTGGACTTAAAAACAGACAAGGTTGGAGCAGTTCTGATGTGAAACGGGAGATCGTTCCATAACTTTGGACCAACAACAGAAAAGGCACGGTCACCTCTGGTTTTTAGTCTTGACCTAGGCACTTGCAACAAATTAAAATTAATAGATCTGAGTGATCTTGGTGGAATGTAAGGCTGTAACAAATCAGTTAAGTACTGTGGGGCCAGACTATGTAAAGATTTAAAAACAAACATTAGGATTTTGTAATCAATTCTATATTTAACTGGCAGCCAATGAAGTGAAATTAAAACCGGCGTAATATTCTCGTATTTGCACTTTCCTGTGAGAAGCCGGGCTGCTGCATTTTGGACTAACTGCAATCGAGAGACACAAGACTGAGAGACACCGACATATAAAGAGTTGCAGTAGTCAAGCCGAGATGTTACAAATGTGTGCATAGCTATTTCAAACTTCTTTAGAGATAGAAATGGCTTTACTTTTGAAAGAAGACGAATATGGTAAAAACAAGACTTAACCACTGTACTTATCTGCTTATCAAATTTGAGGTTACTGTCAAACAAAACACCCAGATTTCTGACACATGAGGTACTGTACGGTGATAGAGATGTACTTTTAAAATCATATACGCATTGATCAGTGGGACCAAACACTATGAATTCAGTTTTACTCTCATTGAGGCTCAAAAAGTTTGTTGCCAGCCAAAGTTTTAGCTCCTCCAAACAATCCAGAATAGGCTTAAAGGCATTCTTATTTCCACGCTTTAAAGGAATATAAATCTGAGTGTCATCTGCATACAGATGGAAAGAGACCCCATATTTACTAAAGATAGACCCTAATGGAAGCAGATAAAGAGAGAACAACGCTGGACCCAGAATCGATCCCTGAGGTACACCAGATCTTAACTGTATCTCAGAAGAGGAATGGTGCCCAATATTGACCACAAACCTCCTATCAGAAAGATATGACCTAAACCATTGTAATACTATGCCCCGTAAACCAACGCACGTTTCAAGACGTGATATTAGAACGTTATGATTGACCAGATCAAAGGCAGAGCTGAGGTCTAACAAAACCAAAGCCGTAAACTGGCCAGAGTCCGTAGTCAACATGACATCATTTAAAACTCGTAAGAGGGCTGACTCCGTGCTATGGCAAGATTTAAAACCAGACTGAAACTTTTCGCAAATAGAATTATAAGATAAATGTGACTGAAGTTGGTTTAAAACAACTTTCTCAAGGATTTTAGATAAAAAAGGCAGATTTGAAATGGGACGGAAATTAAACAGCAGTGTGGAATCGAGATTTGTTTTTTTAAGATGAGGTCTCACTGTAGCAAGTTTGAAATCATGGGGAACAGTACCAGTTTGGAGACACTTGTTAATAACAGACAGCAGATCAGGGCCAACAGTGTCAATAATCTGCCTGAGAAAGCGTGGTGGAATAACATCCTGGGGACACATTGTGGATTTCAAACTAGACATAGTCCTAATCAAGGTGTTCAGGTTCACAGACTCGAATCCAGACCAAATCGAACCAGAATATGGAGCATCAACCAATTTGTATGAAGACATTGACAATGTAGCTGTTATTTCAGAGATCTTATCATTAAAATAAACAGCATAATTCTCACATAGAGTGACAGATACCTCAGGAAAAAGATTAACTTTTGGATGAAGTGCAGTCTCAATAGTAGAAAATAAAATATTTGGCTTATAGCTGTTTTGTGTTATTAACTCTGAGAAATATTTACACTTTGCTGCCTTAGCAGCTCGCTGAAAGGCAGAAAGAGAATCCTGTAGGATTTCATATGAAACTTGTAATTTGTCTTTTTTCCACTTTCGTTCTGCCTTTCTACAAGCCTGTCTAAGGGAACGAGTGGTATCATTATGCCAAAGTACTGAATTTTGCCTACGTTTTTTCACCCTTAGTGGTGCGATAGAATTTAAAATATTTGAACAGTTATTATTAAAATTACTAAGATGTTCATTTGCATCCAAGCAACAGGTGAGAGAGTCCATAACCTGAATAGCACTTAATAGTTCATACTTCGAAGAGAATTCTTCTCTTGAGCGATCCGTAAAATACGAGTCCAGCGTAACAGTGATGATTGGCTTGGGTTATTTCCGTCGAACAACATAGAAAACCGAATAGGCAGATGGTCAGATATACCAGCGTCCATGATCTTTATATCAAACAGTGACAGACCACGAGATAGGATCAAATCCAATGTATGTCCCTGAGCATGAGTAGGTCCAGTCACCCATTGCACAAAATCAAAGGAATCAAGTAAACTAAGAAAATCCTTTGAAAGTGGTTTAGAGCCACAACACACATGGATGTTAAAATCTCCCAGTATTAAAATCCTGTCATAACTAACGACAATTTCACTCAGAAATTGAGCAAATTCATTAAGAAAATCCTTATTAACATTGGGTGGTCGATAGATGACAGCAAAAACAACAGGGTTCACTAGAGAAAGTTGAAACAGCAGAACTTCAAAACAGTTATGAGGCCCAGTTGACAGTCGGCTGCAGAGATACGAGTTTTTGAACACTGTAGCCAAGCCCCCACCACGGCCAGATAACCGAGGTGAATTTAAAAAGCTACAGCCCGGGGGCAGGAGTTCGGTGAAGGGACTTAAATCACCAGGTTTAATCCAAGTTTCGGTGATACATAAAGCATCCAGAGCATGTAGAGTAAAAAAGTCATTTAAGATAAAAGTCTTATTTACCAGAGAGCGTGCGTTGATTAAAGCCACATGAAACGGCAACTCTCCCTGGGGTTGGTATTTCCCTTAAACTTCTTTAGTTTCTTAGCTTAACTGTCAGCTTGCATGTTACTGGAACCTGGTCACTCTCACACCCCATTCCTGAATTAATGTAAGACTGGACACTGAAGCAGTGAAGGTTCAAGATGGTTTTATTTATTGTCCATGCTGAGCGCAAGCACATTAAAGAAAGCTCTCTGAGGCTGGAGTGTTAAGGTAGGGATATTTACAGTACATAGTGCAGGACATAGAAATCCTGTTCTTCTGGCCAATGTAATAAGCCATCATTAATCTATACTAATAAAAGGCAAAGCCCTCACTCACTGACTCATCACTAATTCTCCAACTTTCCGTGTAGGTAGAAGGCTGAAATTTGGCAGGTTCATTCCTTACAGCTTCTTTACAAAAGTTGGGCAGGTTTCATTTCGAAACTCTACACGTAATGGTCATAACTGGAAGCTATTTTTCTCCATTTACTGTAATGGAGTTGAGCTCGAAAGCCGTGGGGGACGGAGTTTGTGTGACATCATCACGCCTTCCACGTAATCACGCAGTACGTAGAAAACCAGGAAGAGCTCCAAAAACCGCTGAAGAAAACATACATTATATAATTAAGAAGGCAGAGAAACAATTAGAAGCGAGCGAGTGACATATAAAACCATATTCAGCGGCTCACGTGAACTGACGCAGTGCGCAGACAAAAAGCAACAGTTCCAAAGAGTGCTGAACAAAAACCGAATTACACTGCTACGCTCAAATAGACAAACCACACGCGTGGCGCAATAGTAGAGGCTTCGCCTCTAGCGCTGGCGTCCGAGGTTCGATTCCCGAGAGGGGATGCACTAGTATGTACACGCGCTTCCCGATTCATTTTAGCCTTGCATCTCCTTGGTTTGAGACGTATGAAAAAATATGCGGTTAACACAGAAAGACAGATCACCAATTGAAGCTTTATGAATAATGGATACTAATAATAATTATTAGCGATCAATGATTGTTTTGGTAAAGCCATACTCAGTGTATTCATTAGATGAACGGTAAAAAGTAAGAGTGAGGGAGGGTAACTTATTGAGGCACGCAGGCAAAACCACAATAGCACGCTGGCTCGATGTACTGTAGTGCACGCCAACTCGATCTGAATTGCGTGATCACATTTGAAAAATATCTTTTCAAGTTCTATTTAGTCCATATGTGTCAAACTCAAGGCCCAGGCCACATCCGCCCAGTGTAATTATATCCGCCCGAGATCATTTTATATATTATTGTTATTAATGGCCGGGATATGAAGCGCTGGTAACACAATAAACTACAGATCCCATAATGCAGCGCTTCAGCTGCCTTGCCAACACTTACGCGTTAATCAAGTCTAGCTTATGATGCTGCAAGTTATTGCAAGCTAGCCCACACGATGCCAAGAGAAAAGGTGATTCTGAACATAGAGCCTTAAAAACCGATGGGAGGCTGAGTATATGTTTACTGACATTGCCGGTAAACCCATGTGTCTCATTTGTGGAGCTAATGTGGCTGTAATTACAGAATTTAATCTAAGACGGCACTATGAGACAAAACATCAAGATAACCTGAAAGACCTGAATGCAATGCACAAGATACAGAAAGCAGAAGAGTTAAAGAAGAATCTGACACTTCAGCAGACGTTTTACCGTGCAAAATCACAAAGTGATTTCAAGTGAAGCTACTTTTATGGGAGACACAAATGCACCAGTGCAACTTGCCCCACTTTCCCTGTTGCCAAGTAATGTTGAACCAAATCGGCACAACGGTGTTCCCAAATACGCACTTTGCTGATAAACTGAGCGCACTGCACACTGAGTTTGCACGGCGCTTTGGTGACTTTGAAGAACAAAAAGAATTTTGAGTTGTTTCGCAACCCATTTGCCGTCGATGTGGAAACTGCACCTGTGCAGATTCAGATGGAGGTGATTGAGCTGCAGTGTAATGGCACACTGAAGGCAAAGTACGATACTGCACAGCCCGCACAGTTTATTCACTCCATTCCCGCACAAATGCTCCAGCTCCATCTACATGCGGCTCGAACCTTGTGCATGTTTGGTACCACATATCTGTGTGAGAAGCTCTTCTCAGTCATGAAGACTAACAAAACAGCACACAGGAGTCGCCTCACTGATGAGCACCTGCAGTCCATCCTGAGAATCTCCACAACACAGAACCTCACACCAAACATAAACGAACTTGTTGCCAAAAAAAGATGCCACGCATCCAGCTCTGATAAAATGACATAAGAGCAAAGGCAACTGAATGATTTGATTTGTTATTGCTGAAAAGAACAAATTTTATTTATATTTCCAGGTTTTGTTATGCACCATGTTCATATTTGAATTTGTATAATTTTGACAGGATATATTTTTATGGAGAGCAAAATCTTTTGGGATATTTAAAATTTAAGTTTATTTTTTATATAAAATTACATAAGAGTAAAGAAATTTGAATGTTTGTTCTTTTAACGTTTACTTTATTTCTAACTTGTATAATTTAGACAGGATATATTTTTATGGAGAGCAAAATATTATAAGTTATTTAAGGTTTGAGTTGATTTATTCTGGAATAATATTCTGTCGACTAAATAAAAATTCCTTCTATTTAAAATTTAAATAGAACTTGAACAGAAACGATAGTTCATAATATTCAGGCAGACTTGCAAGTAAGAGCGGGAGTCATCCGTTTTAACAAACAGCGTATTGCACTGATACGAAATAGCCCGCCCATTTAATTATTTAGGAATGGATAAATAAATTAAGATTTTGTACAAATAATGTTTTTCATTTTTCTTCCTTCATGGATTCTGGCACCCCCAGCAACAGTTGCTCGCACCCCAAAGACTGTGTGTGTATATATGTGTATATATGTGTGTGTGTGTGTGTATATATATATATGTATATGTATGTGTGTGTGTGTATATGTATGTGTGTGTGTATATATATATATATATATATATATGTATATATATATATATATATATATGTGTATATATATATATATATATATATATATATATATTTATATACACTCAGCAAAAAAGAAACGTCCCTTTTTCAGGACTGTGTATTTCAACAATAATGTTTTAAAAATCCAAATAACTTTATAGATCTTCATTGTAAAGGGTGTAAACAATGTTTTCCATGCATGTTCAATTAATCATAATCAATTAATTAACATGCACCTGTGGAATGGTCGTTAAGACCTTAACAGCTTACAGAAAGTAGGCATTTAAGGTCACAGTTCTAAAACGCAGGACACTAAAGAGACTTGTCTACCGACTGTGAAAAACACCCAAAGAAAGATGCCCAGGGTCCCTGCTCATCTGCGTGAACGTGCATTAGGCATGCTGCAGGGAAGCATGAGGACTGCTGATGTGGCTAGGGCAATAAATTGCCATGTCCGCACTGTGAGACGCCTAAGACAGCGCTACAGGGAGACAGGAAGGACAGCTGATCATCCTCGCAGTGGAAGAGCCCGGATCTCAATCCCATTGAGCACGTCTGGGACCTGTTGGATCGCAGGGTGAGGGCTAGGGCCATTCCCCCCAGAAATGTCCAGGAACTTGCAGGTGCTTTGGTGGAAGAGTGGGGTAACATCTCACAGCAAGAACTGACAAATCTGTCCAGTCCATGAGGAGGAGATGCACTGCAGTACTTCAAGCAGCTGGTGGCCACACCAGATACTGACTGGTACTTTTGATTTTGAGCCTCCCTTCATTCAGGGACACATTGTGAAACATTTTTAGTTTATGTCTTATGGTGTTGACTCTTTTACTGTTCATACAAATATTTAC
Source organism: Polypterus senegalus (assembly GCF_016835505.1). Lineage (NCBI taxonomy): Eukaryota > Metazoa > Chordata > Cladistia > Polypteriformes > Polypteridae > Polypterus > Polypterus senegalus. The sequence goes on from NC_053168.1 coordinate 111,806,611, forward strand.
ACATTAAGTTTACTGAAAGTAAAAACAGTTGAAAGTCAGAGGATGTTTCTTTTTTTGCTGAGTATATATCTATATGTATGTATGTATATATGTATGTATGTATATGTTGTGAAGGATGGCCGGCCATTTATCCCGGCCAATACCCCCAAGCCGCCAGGTGGAGCCCTCCTTGCAGCATGGAGGTCCCCAGAAGACCAGCAGGGCATCATGGACAATGGAGTTTTTATGCAAAGCCCTGCTGGATGCCGTGAGGGCCACAGGAGGGAGCTGCAGTGAGGACCGAGGGCGTCTTCGTTCCCTGTGACCCGGAGGTTCGTCGTAGGAAGAGCGACGGACTTCCGGGTTGAAGAAAAGGACTATTTACCCTGACCCGGAAGGAATAATGACTTGTGGACTGTTGGGTAGAAACACCTCCGGGTCAGGGAGTATAAAAGGACTATGGGAACTCCCAGACAATGAGCTGAGCTGGGTGGAAGGGTGGCAATGCGTCTGGGAGCTGGAGGATTGATTTATTGGTGATTTAATGAGTATTGTGGAGGAGAGTGTGCTTTGTACACTGTGGCATAAAATTATAGTCAACTTGAGGACTTTTACCTGGTGTCTGGAGTCGTGGACAGGGGTTCAAGGGAGCAAGAGCGCCCCCTATCGTTCACAATGTATATATATGTGTATATGTGTATATATATGTGTGTGTGTGTATATGTATATGTGTATGTATGTATGTATGTATGTATGTATGTATGTGTATATATATATATATATGTGTATGTATGTATGTGTGTATATATATATATATATATATATATATATATATATATATATATATATATATATATATATATATATTTATATTTATATTGTGGGCGCTGGCCGGACACACACAGACGGACATCTTCAGTTCACCACACACTGTTTATTTACACAGTTCTTTACGTGCACCACAAACTCCAGTGCCTCTTGCACCGATTCCCCAAAGTCCAGGCCTCACAGTTCCAATGCCTGTCTCCTGGCCGCCTCTAGTCCTCTCTCCAGCTCTGTCTACTTCCACCCGACATCCACCATTGACTGAAGGGAGGCGGCCCCTTAAATAGGAACCTGGATGGGCTCCAGCTGCTTCCCGGCACTCCTCCGCAGACACGCCCCAGTGTGGCGGAAGTGCCGGCTGCGCACCCGGAAGCTGTCCGGGTGTCCCCTGTCATCTTCCCCCCAGCACTTCCTGGTGTGGCGGAAGGGCTGGGCTCTAGGGATATTCAGGCACCAGGGAGCCGCCTGGCGGTGGCTCTGAGGTCCCTACAGGGCTGGGCTTCCAAGCCCTTACCCGAGACCCCAACATAACCAGGGCGGACACCCCTCATGGTCTGGAGGAGGCACAAGCCCTCCTCCGGTCCTCCTGTCATCCTGGCGGGTTCCAGCTCGGCCGGATGCCACTATATATATATATATATATATATATATATATATATATATAATGACAGCAACACTCATCACTCACAACAGTGAAAAACAATTACATTGACAATCATGTTACGTTATTTTCAAAATGTTTCCTTTTCATTACTTCTTTAACACACTACTCCGCTGTGAAGCGCGGGTATTTTGCTAGTAGCTTGTAATACTAAAAGAGCTTATCTCATTTGTGAAAAATACCAAAATTATCTAAGGTCCAAATGCTTCATGAGTATCAAGGTAGAATGTACTTCAGTGATAATTTCTAATATGTAAACAAGACAACAAACTGAACCCTTCACAGATGATAGTTTTACCAAGTATTAAATAGAGCTTTTAGTTAACTTCTTTTGTAGCAAACGTACAAATGGTATAGAAATAATATCTTCCACATCTGCCTTGCACTGTTGCAGGACCTTTCTGAAAAATTAGTTTTTTATATGATGTAGTCAGATTGATTGTGTTGTATGAGCTTGTCCAAGTCCACAGCTACTTATGTGCTGCTTGAACCCTGTGTTTTTTATGATCTTGTCATTTACACAACACCACTCCATGAATCTGTCACCTTTCACCCTCCTGGCCCTCAATTCAAATGCACTGACGATAGCACCATGTCATTGCTGTCTCACTTTAGCATTCATATCCATCATCACTATAATGACATCTTACAATTTACAGTGGTCCTTTGCCTCTTGTAAGGTGTCATATTAGCTTTCTGTATTGTTTTCATTGCTGTCAGATGTAGTTCGTAGATTTCTCTTAGAATTTCATCAACAGTATTTTGTCTAATAATGCTCAGGATTTAGTGATCTGCTCATACAACCATCTACCACCTGCACCCATGATTCATATGACCCTGATTGGGGGGCTAAGCAGGTGCTACACATTGCCCAAGGGTGCCCCACAGGCCAAAGGAGTGCCTTATACTTCTTTTGGTGGATATCTCCACCCCACCACCTGGTGATGAGATTAATTGTAATATTTTGAAATGTTCTCTTGTCACACGCGAGTCCCAGGATGGACTGTAACATCACTTCCGGTACGACCCCAGAGGACCTGCCCCTTCTGGCCTAGGAAATGCCTAAACTACTTAGGCACTGGAATTCAGTGCCCAGAGACTTGCAAGGACCTGAGAGTTTTTGTGGCATCCTTATTGTTGACATTTTTTGACCTCATTTATTAAATGAGGTACACAGTATTCCCCAGCTCTTTGTTATTCTGTTTATTTGATTATACAGATTTGCATTCTATGTAAAATACAAATTGTTGACATCTGATTCATTAGCAGCACCAGGATTTCATATTAGGGTGGGCCTAAATTTGTCATGGTTGAGCCTAAACTCTATTTTTATTACTGTAAAATAAACATTCATTTAAAAAAAAAAAAACAACTAAAAGTCCAGTCATACCAATGTAAATGGTCCACTTAGGAATGGTGAAGTTAAACTGACTGCCTAACTTTTGTTGTATCGTAATCCTGTCCATCGCAAGGCACACATTTTGACTAAGCATAATATAACATCAAACAATCCGATTACCATTTTGCAATTCCATTCAATTTGTGTATTGTGATGTACTGCCGGCGTTTCAGTCTGGCCGGGACGTCCCTCAACCAAGACATCCCTTGGGACGCTAGATGGCAGCTCCCCTGAACGGAAATGGTTCACCAGATTCCCGCAGGGCAGCATGGGACATGCAGTCCGGCTTTTAAGCCCTGTTGGGTGCCGCCAGGCGGAGCTCACCAAGAACCAGGGGGATATTACCATGACATTAACGCAAAGTACGTAGGAGTCACAAGGATGGAAACCTGCAGTACTTCCGGGACACCTGAAGAAGGCGTTTGACCCGGAGAAGGAATACTTGCGGGTCAGAGACTTTAAAAGGACTGTGGGAACCAAGCCAGAGTTGGGTGGTAGAGGATGGAGCTGCTCAGAGTGGAGGATTGTGTGTGATTATTGATTATTGTTATTATTGATTTGGAGAATTGTGGATCGTGCGGTGTTTTTGTGCACTTTATTTGAAGAATAATTATTAAAGAATCTGCTTGGTGTTTTATACAGTACATGTGTCTGGGACGTTTTGTCTGGTGGGTTCAACGGGGCAACAGCGACCACTACCATCCACACTATGCATAACTGATATGTGTATTTCCCATCCTTGAATACACGAGTGACTCTCTCTTTAACTAGATGATTACAATTATACCAAAATCGTATCTTTCCATATCCTCTATTCCAGTTGTGCACTGTTATCTGTTGTATCAATGAGCCGCAAACCTGCATGTCTTAACTGGCTGTAACAAAAGTTAGAAAATGTAATGCTAATTGAGTTAGTGGCTCATGGTTATCCGAGAAATCCGTGACCTGGCCAATCCTTCAGCATTTGGCGGCTTTGTGGTTGTAGATCTTCTGTGTTGTTGGTAGCACATCCATTGAGCAAAGCTAGAAGCAGGATTTTTACTTGTCATTGGGGCATTACTGAAATTTTCAGGGGCGACATCAGACTCTGGCACGGTTTGCACTTTTGTTTGTTTCCATTCATTAATAAAACCTAAAATGGCTCTTTGTTGAGACATTGTTCACATTTCCCTCCAACAACACATAACCTAACAGTCATGATGGGTGATGTATGTGTATGTATGTATGTGTGTGTGTGTGTGTGTGTGTGTGTATATATATATATATATATATATATATATATATATATATATATATACTAATAAAGGCAAAGCCCTCACTCACTCACTGACTCATCACTAATTCTCCAACTTCCCGTGTGGGTGGAAGGCTGAAATTTGGCAGGTTCATTCCTTACAGCTTCTTTACAAAAGTTGGGTTTTTTTTTTATCGAAATTCTACGCGTAATAGTCATAACTGGAAGCAGTTTTTCTCCATTTACTGTAATGGAGATGAGCTTCAACGCTGTGGGGGAGTGGTGTGACATCATCACGCCTCCCACGTAATCACGCAGTACATAGAAAACCAGGAAGAGCTCAAAAAAGCGCTTAAGAAAACATGCATTATATAATTGAGAAGGCAGCGAAACAATAAGAAGCGGCGAGTGACATATACAACCATATTCATGAGTTCTGCTACTTCGGAAACAAAGCACGATGTAAACCTACACTTTAAATTAAGTTCATAGACAGGCTGCCGCTGGCGTTTGTAATTTAGTGCCTGCCCATATAAGGCCGTCCGTCAGCGGCAATCCAATAGCAAACTGCCACGGGTAAATATTCACGGGTGAAGGACTGTGCTTATGGAGAGGAAGATGAGATGGTCAGGGTGGTGTTTGACACAAACTCAGCGAAACTGCGAGAGAAAGTTTTAAGTGCCAGGACTAAGGTAACATTAAATACAGCCATGGACATAGCAGGAGATGGCACCAGCACAGCTGGGAACCTTCGATGCATGTACACCGAGCGGCTCACGTGAACTGGCGCGAGTGCACAGATAAAAGCAACAGTTCCAAAGGCTGAACAAAAACTGAATTACACAATTGAAAAGGCAGCAAAAAATATGAAGCGTCTGATAAGCATATTCATAAATGCAGCTACTGTGGAAACAAAGCACAC